>NC_052477.1:31458185-31495685 GCF_009730915.1 Dioscorea cayenensis subsp. rotundata
TTTCTCTTTTGCTAATAAATCAGCTTTCGAGCTCCTTTTATTCAAAACAACCATTTTATACACTTTGCTTCTTCGTTTGTTGTTGTTGTTGTTATTATTATTATTTTATTTTATTTATTTATTTATTATTATTATTATTAATTTTTTTTTACTAAACCATTTTATACACTTTGTTAATTCTTACATATGTTAAGGATTTGATATTGAGTTCTATTAAAGTGCAAGTGATCCTTTATTGAACAAATTAAAACCCATGTTCAGACATCATCAAGCCACATATTGCACTTAAAAAATTTTAACATGCGAGTAACAAGAATTTGACACAAGTGGCATTGCAACAATTTAAACAAAAAGAGGATCTGCTAGAATAAAAGAAATTTCTACATTTTGCCCACAGACAAGTATGGAATCAGATATTCATCTAGCTCGATAAAAATATCATTTTCTGTTTCATAATAAAATTAACTATTGATTCTCGCAATAACAAACATTATATCACAAACAATATAAAAGCATGTGATTTTCATCAAACAAGATTAACCTCAATTTTCAGATATTTTTTAAGAAAACCTTATAGAGCAAAGCATAAGAAACCAATTGCAAAATCCTAATTTGGTTAAAACTAAAAACTTTAAAGAGTGAAATATTTCCGTCTTGTACAATAAAGAAGTTCCCCATTTGTTCATTTTTATAACTGAAAGATTATGGAAAACATTGAAGAAAAGTACCGAGAAAGAGAAGCTTGTAATATGTAACCAAAGTGCTTACATTTATTCCCAAAGAATTAACTACTTAAATAGTGTTACAATAAATAAAGTTCTCTTCAATGTATTTCAACTCAAAGTTACTAGATAAAAAAAGCAAATAGACAAAACCTTTGAGTAAGATAGATGACAAATGCCACTTTAGAGTTTAGACTACATTTGGTGAAATGGTGCTAGTTCCACATTGTTTAGGAATTAAGGAAAGAAAATCATAAGCACAATTTATAGTATGGGTATAAATGGAATGGCAGAAATAAGTTACAAAAAACAAAAAAAACAAAAAAAAATCTCGATAGAAAACCACTTATCCTACAATTCCCTAGAAATTTGGTGGTGGGGACAATATGTTGCAGACAAAAAGAACAATATTTCTTTCAAAACCACTTACAGTAGAAAACTATGCATATCTCACTTGTAGACATGAAACAAATTCCAGTTCTATCAAAGCATAAGCACTCCTTGACAATATAAAGAAAAGACTAAATTTTATGGATTTTTAGCAATAAACCAAAAGGAGTATGGATCGACAACTTTTCAAGAAACTCCCTGAGGGTGTAAACAACTTCTACATCTATCTTCCACAAAACATGTCTAACGTTCAAGTATAATGACCAAGAATAAAAGACTTCTAACCAAAACAATAGCACCATTGGTTTCTTAAACACAAGACTTCCAATAAATAATAAATAATATATAAATATATAAATAAATACAACATCAAATATAAACTTAGGATGGTATAGATAATGAGTAGTTCTAATTTTTCCCAAAAGTAGTTTGACACTTTAGTTTGCCAGATGACATGGACCAATATTACATTTGCTAATTAAACTCTTAATGGAGAAGGCCAAGAGTTAGTACAGAAACTACAAAGATGGTAGAATAAGTAGAAGATTTTCGCGGAAGAAAAGATGTTACTAGACAAGCAACAGATGATATTTTCTAAGCATCACATGTAATATATCTATTTAAAAAAAAAATACTACAAACACAATTCAATTTCCCTGGCTGATAACGTAATCTTTCCATTATACTTGAAGAATTGGAACATACAACATTTCCATTATACTTAAAAAATTGGAACATACTAACAGCATTATTTGGTCTTTTCATCTAGTGGTAAAAAGAGTTAATCATGCCAAAATTGAATTTTGATGAGATTCCAAGCCAAAATAGCAAAAGAGAGAAATCACATAGAATCAATGGAGGCATAGCTGAAAATCTATTAGAAACTCAAACATAGGGATACAAAACGATGACTATTTGAGAGGATCATTACTTTCTTGCAGTCAAGTAACATCCAAATGCCAGCATGCCTCCCACGTCACTGGCTGTCACATGGGTCTTCAGTCCCTTATTTTCCGCCTAGAATATGTTATATAGGAGGCCTAACATTACTTTGTCCTGTGGGATCCCCCTTGTCCTCAAGGTGGAATTCGGGAAACTATTGTTGGATTATATCAGTGGACTCTTAAGTGGCTTCAAATGCAAGTAGATTTTCATACTGAATTGACACTTCACGACCATTAACAGAGGGGCACATCCCAAATACTGAAAAAGGCTTAACACCCAATTTAATTCCACATCTAACATTGATGAAAGTGGTTCGCCACGGTCATTAGGTTCCAATACCTTTTTCAGTTAAGAAACATGAAGCACCTGGTGTATTTACAAAGATGCAAGGAGCTCAAATCTGTAGGCCACTAGTCTGATCCTTTCAGTAATACAATAAGGGCCAAAATATCTGGGAGACAACTTTTTGTTAGCTTTGCAAGCTAAAGAACACAGCCTATAAGGTCTTAATCTCAAACAGGCCAAGTTTCCCACATCAAACTTCACAGCATTTGTTATCCACTTGTGCCTTCATCTTCAACAGAGATTGAGCCAAATGTTTTAACTCCAAAATCTCATCTCGCCCCAATAACTGCCTTTCCACCGAAGCTACACTCGTAATCTGCATCCCAAAGCAAACTAAGGCTGCAGGATGACAACCATGAACAGTTCTAAAAGGAATGGTGCAAACCATGGAATGCGGTGTTGTACTAGAATTCCGCTCGAGTAAGCCAAAGCCAAACACTCAATTTCTTCGGTTTCCCAAAGGAAAAACAACACAAATAAGTCTCTAAACACTGATTTACTACTATGGATTGTGGGTCAAATTATGGATGATATGCGGTATTGCGGTTTAGACTCGTTCCTTATGACTTAAAGTGGTTTAGGAACACCTTTTCATGATTTGTCACTATCGATCTTGTGAACCCATGCAAATAAGTCTCTAAACAGTGATTTACCACTTTAGATTGTCCATTGAATTACGGATGGTAAGTGGTACTGCAATTTAGACTTGTTCCTTGTAACTTAAAGAAATTTGACCAAAAGTGGCTTAGGAACACCCACTATCGATCTTGTGAACCCATGTAGCCGAATGACCTCTCGGACGAACACCTTTCCTACATCATTGGATGTGTACGAGTATTTAAGGGGTAGGAAATAGGCATATTTTCTCAACCAATTGACCAATACCAATATTGAGTTGTAAACCTTTAATCTAGGTAGCCTTTCAATAAAATCCATAGTGATGACTTCCCAAATCTGGTTTGGAATTCGCAATGCTTGCAGAAACCCAACCAGAGGTAGAGCCTCATACTTGTATTATTGAAAAACCATACATTCTTCCACATATTTTTTGATACACACATTATTTCATGCCCACTCAATAAACATCCCTCGCTATTCTCTTATACATCCCTCGCTATTTGTGGCTCCTCCTTTTTGCCCATCTTTTGCGTTGCTTTAATGTTTGGAGTTGAACCTCCTTTCCAATAATTCATGCCTGTGAATAGGAACACCTAAGTACTTATTGCTTCAAATCCTTCCAAATCCTACAAGGATTTCTCACTTCAATCCATTGGAATCACACCAATGCCTTACCTACAAAACTCACCCCGCCACCATTAACTTCTCAGCTTCCATCATCCTATTCATCTTCAAGTATAATTTGGCTTAGAAAACTCAGCCATCCAAGTTCTGCCCCTCCCCCCTAAAAACCATTGGTATCTCCGGTCATTGTACACCCTTCCTTGCTTTCATGTAGTAGTTTGTCCAACATGTTAGGAATTTGTAGGGTTTCACAACCCAAATTCCACTTAACAAGAACGATTGATAAGTACCTAAATGCACATATTTTCTTATACGTATTTTATACACTTGCCATGTACATTTTGTGGAATAGATACCCATTTTGTGCATGATTTCGTGCTATTTGCATTGCAGGGTATGAAGAAGCCATGGTGAACACGAGAACATGATTTGGGCGAAAAAAGGAGAAAAATTGTTGGATGTTGTAGCAAAGCACTATAGCAGAAGCACTGTAGCATCAGAGAGGAGAACCATGCGGCCTCCATACGGCCCGCGTGACACTCGTATGGATTTGATCATAAATGAAGCGAATTTGGAGGTGTGACATTTTAGCAAAAACACAATGTTTTCCATGTCTCCATGCTGAGGAAGTATCTGCCTGATCCATCGCATGCCATTCATCATGAAATAGTGGAGCTTCAAAAGAACCTATCCTACGAAGAGCGACCAGTGGAGATCATTGACTAAAAAGAACAACAGCGAGGAAGCCGAGTTACCACATTGATTAAGATCCGATGGAGCAACAACTTTGGTGGTGAAGCTACCTGGGAGCGGGAGACTGTTATGAGGGAGTGTTAAATAGAGTTGTTTAATGACTCTTGATGCGAGTTTAGAAGATTAAACTCCCTCTAAGGGGAAATGATTGTAATGACAGCCTTTTCTTTGCCTAGAATTTTTTTTGGAAATTGAACCCCATAAGCCTTCACATGCATTCGGAAATTTAGGATCTGTGTCTGCTGCTTGATTGAGCATTATTTCTGAGTCTCATTAATTCAAGAGGGGGAGGAGGGGGGGAAGGAAAAGTTTGGCTGTAACCCACTTTGCTCATCTTCTTCATCACTTCTATTTTTCCTCAACATTCTCTTCTTCTCGTTATACTCCATCTCCTCACTTTGGCCGGAGTTCGAGTGAAACAGGTCAGCGGCGAAGGAAACCAAAGCCCTCGCAGGCGTATCGTGCTCCAGTCATGGCTATGCTTTTCTGGACGAAGTTTTTTTCATGGCACACCTTCATGAAGCGTAGAGTGAAACCTCACACCGAAAACAATCAGTCCGAGATCCATTGATAGAACCCTAAACGTTGTATTCCTAGAACATGTAGGCTCTTGCACTCGTATAACTACGTATTTTCTTGTATAATGGAAATTATTTAAATATTTAAAAATATAATTGTGTTTCTATTTTTATTCTGTCGAATGCCATTTATTATGATTTTTCGAAATTAATTTATCATGTATTTCATTGCTTGTACTCCGTATTTTTTTGTGGTTTTTCATACATCTCCATTCTTGGCAATTTGCTCAGCTACAAGTAAGTCTTAACCATGTGCACATGTTTTCAGTAGTAGAGTTACCGGGCATGCGTGTCTATTCCGGTTGTTGTTGAAGATCTGGCTTAGGCTGTTGATGTTCTATCTGTTTTGACTTCACAGTCGAAGATCCAACCTTAAGCTGTTGATTCTGTTTATTACTCAAGGAGATGTAGACTTATAGTTTTCTGCATTTTACGAGTATTCTAATTTGATTTGATTTTTGTTTTATATTTTTATTTATTTATTTATTATTTTGTATTTGTCTGTTATTATACCTCTACAGGTATATTATCTATTCTCTGTCCAATATTTGAATATATTATTTGTAAATTTCTAGTTATTTGTATTTTCTATTACTCTTGAGATCCTATTGAGGGCTTGTGGTTCATGTACTCTCTGATTTTCCCTTTTTGCAGGTGATGAGTAAGCTTAGGATTAGGGGTCTTCACGAGTTTCGTTTTTGTAGTTGTTTTTATTTGTAATAACTAAACCTTGCGCTTGTAGACCTTGTAGTGTGTTTTGTGTGAGGTTAGTATTTTATTTGAATTCCTATTTCGGACTGTTGAGGATGGCATCTTGTGCATCTGTAGTGCTGTTAAAGGCCATATTTCAAACTATTTTTGATAATTATTATTATTATTATTTGTTTATATTTCTGTATTATCGCTTCATATCTTTCTTTCTTGTGACAACTCTGATTGGATTTGAAATCTGAGACCTTGCAACTGGTGGGCCTAGCCCTATTGTAAGCGGCTGGTATGTTGGCAGGCAAGGTTTTGAGGATGGGGCGTGATAGATTAAAGTGGTATCAGAGCAAACAACCAAATGTCACCCTTCTGATTTAAAAGTCTTAGTTTTTCGAAAATTATTTATGAGAGCCGATCTAGATAGTGTAGTTAATTCTAAAGTTTTAACTATTTCCTGTGTTGTAGTAATCATGCCAGAGGGTAGAGGGTGACCTCACAGAAGGCCTGTAAACCCTAAAACCACCCTTGGGGCCTATGGAATGCGAGTAGGAGGCTCTTGTTCAATCAAATAATGAGAGGCAACAGGACACTGATCTTGAAGTTGAAGGACAGCCGAATCGCGCTACTTTGATCGGGATTATGAGAGAAATGATGCGCAGTCAACGCTAGCAGCAGCGACATCATGCTCCCAAAGGCGGTCAAGATTTACTGACGGAGTTCAGATGGCACGCACCATCACTATTCGAGGGGACCACCTGTAAAACTAAGATCTTTTGAGAAATAAAGGTGTCTCCTCCATGGTGGAGAGTTGTCATTATATAACCATAATACAAGCTGAATCTTAGCCCTATAATACAGCTAAAACAGCTAATATATCCTAAAAAGGAAAGTAAAAGATTTAAATATATTTTGGTAGCTTGATATATTGCATAAAATCTGCTAATCATTAGATGGACAGCTAATTTCTTTGACATCCTCCCTCAAATTAATGCTGGTAAATCTACAAGCATCAATTTGCCAACAAAGGAAATTATGCCGCTGACGTGTCATGGATTTGGTAAAGATGTCTGCAATTTGTAAACTAGTAGATATATGTGGGAGAGTGATAACTTGGTGGTCGTAGGCCTCTCTAATAGAGTGGCAGTCAACCTCGATATGTTACGTACGTTCGTGATAGATAGGGTTGGCAGCAATTTGAATGGCACTAGTGTTGTCGACATGCTGATGGAGTTGGTTGATTTTTGAGGAAAGCCAAGTTACGTGAGAAAGCCTCGCAACCAAATAATTTCGGAACAAGTAGCGAGACATGGCACGGTACTCGGCTTGATTGATGACTTAGAGACATGGTTTTGCTTTTTTTGCATTTCCATGAGATAAGAGCATCACCAAGAAATATACACCAACCGATGAGTAGACTTTTACGGTGTCCGGACAGACCAGACCCTAATCTAGCGTCACTATAGGCTTGTAGCTTCGGTGAGGAACCCGATAGGGGAAAAAAAATAGGCCCACGATTAGGAGTGCCAATGATGTATTGGATGATGCGTTTGATCTGCGAGATAGATGGAGATGCCGCGTCGATTGCATGAATTTGCTAAGCGTATGGACGGCATAAGAGATATCCGGTCGAGTGATGGTTAGATAGATTAGACTACCAACAAGCTTTTCGATATAAGGTAGGATCTATAAGAAGCTCTCCTTCATCTCGTCGATATTTCACATTAACTTCCATTGGGGTTTCAACAGACTTATTACTTGTGAGTCCTGCTTATTTGGCCAAATCCCGAATATATTTATGTTGATTTAAGAAAATACCTTGACGCTGATGATGTACTTCTAACCTCAAGAAGTAAGTGAGTTGACCAAGGTCTTTCATGTGAAAAGTCGAATGTAACAATTTCTGAATATGATTGATAGCTTGCATATCAGAACCAGTTATGACAATATCATCCACATAAACAAGGAGTACAACTATACCTTTAGTTGTTTTTTGAAAAAACAAATAGTCATATTGGCTTTGTTGAAAATATAGTACCATATCGGTTGTGTGATAGAAGTGTAATGGGTTTATATATAGGTATAGGGGTTGAGTCATTAAGTCTTGAGACTTTTTGGTGTAAGACCCCTAAGCCCATATAAAGCCCATATAGGGCCCACTAGTACCAAAATATAAAAATCTAACATGGTATCAGAGAAATATAGTGGAGCCACCGATGTGGTACAAGTCCATGTGTGTAGGACCTCTAAGACACAAGTAGTGTACAAGTCCATGTAAACAGACCTCTCGTGTATAAGTCTGTGCAAATTCGACCGAGTTGAACTTGAGGGAGGGTGTTGAAAATACAGTACCATATCGGTTGTGAGATAGAAGTGTAATGGGTTTATATATAGGTATAGGGGTTGAGCCATTAAGTCTTGAGACTTTTTGGTGTAAGACCCCTAAACCCATATAGAGCCCATATAGGGCCCACTAATACCAAAATATAAAAATCTAACAGGCTTTGTATATATGAAAAACCAAGAATAGTAGATTGAAACTTTTCAAATCATACTCTTGGTGCTTGCTTCAAACCATATAGAGAACGTTTAAGTTTGCAAACATCATTGGGTGAAGTAGACATACCAAAAGGAAACTTTATATAAATATCTTCCTTGAGATCACCATGCAAGAATGCGTTTTTGACATCCATTTGAAGTAAAGGCCATGTTTGAGATGCAGCAAGCGCCAACATGGTTCGCACAGTGGTCATAATTTAGGCCATATTCTTGCTTGTTCCCAAGAACCACCAGTCTCGCCTTATAACGTTCGATAGATCCATCTGAATGAAGTTTGATAGAAAATACAAATTTGCTGCCAAAAGGTTTCACAGATGGAGGGCGCGCTACAACATCCCAGGTTTGGTTTTCTTCAAGTGCAAGAAGTTCTGTTTCAATAGCTTTCCGCCAACACTCATGCTCCATTGCCTGCTTATAAGATGAGGGAATAGAAACAAAGGACAAGGTTGCGGTCAAGGATGTAGGATTAGGAAAACCATACCTATCTGGGGGTCGACTAACTCGAGTACTATGTCTGCCGATGGTAGGAGTTGTTGCTTGAAAAGGTTCAACAACAAGAGATTCAGCTTGAGGGTAGTGTGGCTGCGTCTATGATACACCAAAAGAGGTTTAGGAGATGAGAAATTTGTAGAAGAGTTAGTAAACAAAGGAATAACAAAAAATGAAGAAGAAGGCTGTCCTTGGTGGGTGGGGAAAAAATATTGATTTTCTAGAAATATTACATTCCTAGAAACCCGAATACGCCGCAGATTAGGATCATAACAAAGAAAACCTTTTTGATGTGCAGAGTATCCTAGAAAAGCACACTTAACTGATTAAGCAGTTAGTTTTGTGCGTTCATGTGGAGGAAGATGAACATAGCACACACAACCAAATGTACGAAGATTAGAATAATTTGAAGTATGACCAAATAACCGAGTGAAAAGAGAGACATGGTTTAGTGAAGGAGATAGTAATCTATTAATGAGATGAATAGCAGTGGAGAGAGCTTCACACCAGAACTTGGAGGGCACAAATGACTCTAATAAAAGGGTACGAACAACATCGAGAAGATGACGGTTCTTTCTTTCAGCCACGCCATTTTGTTGAGGGGTTGAAGGACAAGACCTTTGTGAGATTATTCCATTCTCTTGCAAAAATTCTTGAAACAAATGAGATATATATTCACCCCCATTGTCCGAGCACAGAATTTTAATTTTGCAGAAAATTGGGTCTAGATATATGCATGAAAAAACTTGAAAACTAAAAATACTTCATTTTTAGAATGCAAGAAGTAAATCCATGTGAAACGACTATAGTCGTCAATAAAAGTAACAAAGTACTTGTAGTTAGAATGAGAAGGAACTGGTGCCATACCCCATACATCGCTATGTATCAAATCAAACGGATACATCGCTATGTATCAAATCAAATGGCTGAACTTCATTCGGAGTATGAATGGGAAATGGCAAAGTTCTACTTTAAGTTAACAAGAATTGCACTTAAATTGAAAATCACTACGAGAATGTGACCTTTTATTCCCAAGCAAACCTGATTTCAACAAGTTAGAAAGAACAATATTGTTTGGATGTCCAAGGCGTTTATGCCAAGCTTGAAAATCAATATGAGTAAAATTGTAACTGACAAAGGGCAATGATTGACTAGGAAGGAAAAGAAAATTGGATAGGAAAAAGGCGTCCGACTTTAGGCCCCCTCGCGATCATCCTCCCCGATTGTTGATCCCTGCACAGACAACCAGACTTTGAAAATGCCACATTGCAATTATTATCAACCAATTGGCCAATGAAATGAGATTAGTAGTAAGACCCGGAAGAGACAAAGACATCGAGTTAGAGAGGAAGAAATATCACCGATGGTTGTGATCGGTAAATGGTTGCCATTAGCGAGTATGAATCTTAAGATTTCAGAATATTTGTTTGTATTTGTAAGAAAATGAGCATTATTTGTCATGTGATTAGAAGCCCCAGAATCAAAGTACCAAGTAGATGATGAAGAAAAACATTTTACCCGAGAGTCCTAAAAGCGGAAAAATGCGAAATGATCATTTGTTGAATCATTTCAGGCGTTCAAAGCTGAATCGGAGCATTTTTGTGTCATTGCTGTATTCACAGAACTGCTAGAGCTTGAAGGCCCAACTGAAGTTGTATATGCTGTCTCAGATTTCTTGGGAGGTCGGATGGGACATTCCTTGATAATATGGCCATTTTTCTTGCAATAATTGCAGAATTTTTTAGAGCAAGTGGAAGCATAATGCCCTAATTCTTTTGCAACAAAAAAACATTGAACAGTCGCGAATATCTCTTCCTCTCGGCTTGCTGTGTGCTGCATAAGCCATAGGAACAAAATTAGATTTTTGTTCTTTCAGGGTGTTTTGAGTGAGAAGGCGTTGTTCTTCCCGAAACAAATCATTGAGACATGCATCCAAAGAGGGAACAGCTTCTCGATTCATAAGATTAGACCTCGTTGCTTCAAATTCAGATCTCAATTTCATGAGAAATTTATCTCTTTTAGTTGTTTCATGGATTGTTTGAACAGATTTGAGGCCTTCAATAGGTACGGTTGCATAAACAATATCCGTATATTCAGCCCAAAGATTCATGAAGCAAGAGTAAAAATCAGAAATTGAGAGACTATCCTGTTGAAGAATGGCTAAGTCATGCTCCAATTGGAATCGCCGGGCAGTATTATGTTGACTGTAGAGTTTTTTGAGAAAAGTCCACATTTCGGCTGAAGTCTTGAAAGGTCGAAGATTCAAGACGATGTTGGGTTCGACAGATCCTAGAATCCAGGCCATGATTTGAGCATCCTTGACCTCCCATTTGGCATGCTCGATCTTGTCTGTCTTTGTCGGGAGAAGGAGTACTGCCATCAACATAGCCCCACAAGTCCTTCCCTTTGACAAAAATCTGGAAGTGGAAAGCCCATGCTGAGTAATTCTTGCCATTAAATCGAACTAAGAAAACATCATACTTGTCTGAAGACATGAGATCGAGAGAACTTGAACAAGAGTAAATAGGAACTAGAGAAAGAACTAGGATGAAATGGACAATTGAACAGGACAGATCAGAATTGTAGCTCGGATACCATGTAAAACTAAGATCTTTTGAGAAAAAGAGGTGTCTCCTCCATGGTGGAGAGTTGTCATTATATAACCATAATACAAGCTGAATCTCAACCCTATAATACAGCTAAATTACAGATCTTCAGCCCTATAATACAGCTAAAACAGCTAATATATCCTAAAAAGGAAAGTAAAAGATCTACATATATTTTGGTGGCTTGATATATTGCATAAAATCTGCTAATCATTAGATGGGCAGCTAATTTCTTTGACACCACCGACCCGACAGTGGCCGAGTACTGCATTCGATAGATAGAGAGGACTTTTCGGGCCATGTAGAGCTCGGAGGACGACAAGGTTAGCTCAATGGTATGGAAAATGAACTGTGGCTCAAGGGTGAAGACGCCTTCCAGACTTAGAAACAGTTCAAGGAAGCCTTAAACACCAAGTACTTCTCGTTGAGCCGACGAGCTCAGATGGAGACACAATTCCTGAACCTAAAGCAGGGAACGATGAATGTCAAAGAGTATGAGGCTGAATTTGACAGCTTGTCCCAATTTGTCCCTTTTTTAGTGGCGAATGAAATGAGCGGATCTCGTCGTTTTGCGGATGGCGTGAAGAACCATTTCTAAAGCTATCTTATACAGGGGTAGTTGACATCGCCAAGGACCTTGAGATTACTTGGAAGGAGGCGCGGGACCCAGGTAGGCGTGATCAGCAACAGAACCGAAGGTCAGAACTCTCTTAGGAGCCAGTCTTTTGGAAGTAGCTTTGGGCATTCCAAGGGAAAGCATAGATTAGTCCTATAGTAGAGCCCCCGGCTTCATCATCTAGCAGTGTAACCCAACCGTTTCAAGGTCTTACCAGTGGGGGACGTCATACACAGGCAGAGTGTAGACGTGCAGCTAGCGTGTGTTATCGTTGTGGCAATCATGAGCATTTTGTGGCTCGATGTCCCTAGATCCCGCCTAGGACCCTTGGAGGCGGTGGGAAGCAGGGTGCGTCAGTAGAGTAGCCCAGGTTATGCAGTGGATCATGACAGATGAGCCACGAGGCACCCTAAAGCAGATGACCCAAGTAAGTCTTGAACCCTTGCTGCCTCTCAAGGCACCTGCTGGGATTGGACTTTTCCACCATATGACCTGGGTTGCTCGGTTGAAGCGCCTAGGTTTCCACCGCCTGCCTCTCAAGGTCCTAGGCGGGCTCTGTGGACACTAAGCCATGAAATGCTCATGGCTACCATAACGATAAAACGCACCAGCTGCGCGTCTACACTCTGCTTGTGTATGACGTCCCCCACAGGTAGGACACCAAATCGGCTGGGTTACATTGCTAGATGAGGCCTTGTCTCGAGAACCCGATGATGATGCTGGGGGTCTACTGTAGGGCTTCGACCTGTGCCCTCCCTTGGAAGACTTGAGCTACTTCCCGAATACTTGCTTTTCCTAGAATTCTGACTCCAGTTCCGCTACTGGTCATGCTTACCTGGTACCTGCATCTCCTGCCAAGTAAACTCAAGGTCTTTGGCGGTGTCAACTACCTCCACATAAGATAGCTTCAGAAACGATACAAGGGCTTGCCGAATATGGTTCTTCAGGATCTTCTCAAAATGACGAGATCTGCTCTTTTCATCCGCCACTTAGGACAAGACAAATTGGGACATGTCAAATTCAGCCTAGTACTCTTCAACATTCATCGTTCCCTGTTTCAGGTTCAGGGACTGTCTCTCCATCTTGGCTCGTCAGCTTAACAAGAAGTACTTGGTGTATAAGGTTTTCTTAAAATGTTCTCAGGTCTGGAAGGCGTTTTCTCTATTGAGCCGCAGTTCATTTTCAAACCACTGAGTTGCACTGTCCCGCAGTATGTATAAGGCAAGTATGACCTTGTCTTCCTCAAAGCTCTACTTGGCCCGGAAGATCCTCTCTATTTGTCAAATGCAGTAGTCGGCTACTGTCGGGATTGGTGGTCCCCTTAAATGGTGATGGTGCATGCCGTCTGAACTCCGTCAGTAATTATGAAGTTTGCAAACCATATTCTCCTTTTCCTGTACCTCAAACCCTTGTGGTTAAACCATGTAAATATCTTCCTCCAAGTCACCATTTAAGGAATGTTGTTTTTTTACATCTAATTGTTCTAGGAATAAGTGTTCTTTTGCCACTATCGAAAGTACAATTGTAATGGTGATTAGTTTAATAGGAGAAAATATTTCAATATAGTCAATACCTACCTTTTGCTGAAAGCCCTTAACTACAAGCCTTGCTTTATATTTTGTACAGTCATTTGGTTTATGTTTAATCATGTAGACCCACTTATTTTGCACAGCTTTTTTACCTCTTGGTAATTCAGTAAGTTGCCATGTGTTGTTTGTCATCAATGAGTTCATCTCATCTTTCAAAGTTAACTTAACTCCCACTTGACAGAGTCTTCCACTTGAACCGCTTCTTCATAACATTCAGGTTCATCTCTGTTAATTAGTAAAATATAGTAAAGAGAAAAGACAACACTTACGTTTGAGATTTAAAAGAAAATTTCTCTTGTTCCTATAGGTAACATTCTTCTCTTGGAGTTTTCTCTCATACTGCTTCGCATTGGATCTTCCCATGGACTCAACCGACGCTGCATGTTTTTCGACGTTCAAAGAACTTAAGCTAATCTTTGAGCTAAACCTTCCATCGTTTTCTCCATCTTTAGTAGCCTCTACAACTCAAACTTCATTCCTTCCACCTTCTCCAAAATCTCAACTTTTCCCTCATTGTTTTTAGGCTCCATTGGATCATGCTTTTGATACAAAGTTGATGAGATTACAAGATAAAATAGCAAAAGGGAGAAAAATAATTTTAGAACAATGAAATGGTTAATCATAGAGAAGTAGCTATAATTTCTATTAGAAACACAAAGATAAGGACACAAATGATTACCATTCAAGAGGGTCATTACTTTCCTGCAACCAAGTAACATCCTTTAACATATCAAATACATATTAATATAGGATTAAGTCCCCTATTTTTCCTCCTAGAAATATGTTAGATGTATAGGAGGCCTAACAAATTCATTAACACATAAAATACATACTAATATAGAATTAAGTAAATCAAAATTGGTTACTAGTAAAATTGATTAACAACATCAAATTGAATAAATGATACAAACACATGTTCAATTAAAATCGATGTTAATTAATCATGTCCAATTTAACAGAGACAAAGGTGATTTATAAATCTGTGATGTATATTATTCTTGATAAATAATATAAAATAAAGTCAGCAAACCATATGAATAATATTGTTAATAAAATCAAATAAAATTGATGGGTAGCATGAGATAAAAGATCACTTACAAATAAAGAAATGACTTGTACAAAATAGTGCGGTGAAGAATGGAATTGATAAAATGGTGGTGAGTCACTTGACTAAGAGCATTACATCCCATGCAAAAGCAGAGAGGAGATTATTAAACTTGCTTAATCGCATTATAGATGCATACAATGAACTCAAACAAATGAAGGATGCAAATAAAACCTACAATTTTTAAGAGCTTAAAATATCATATGGCATAGGTTTTACCTTAAGGCCTTGCTTGGGGAGAAGGGTTGAGAGGGGTTTTAGAGGGTTTTGGAGGTAAAGGTTAAATCGATTCTTGCTTAGGGAGAAGGGTTGGAGGAGGAGATAAGGGTTTAGGAGGTAAATGAGGGGTTGAAAACACCCCATTTCTCAACCCTCCAAATTGGAGAGTTGGGAAGGGTTGATAATTTTATGGACGAAAAAGCCTTATAATAACTTTATAATAACTAATAATATCCTTATATTTTGGGAGTAAATACAATAAATAAAAACCTTAACATTAAGTTTCCTCTCCTCCTCTCTTTGTCGGAGATCCACCGGAATCTCTAATTATAATTTTATTGAACGAAAACATCTTTTTATTTATATTTACTAATATATATAGGGTTGTATAAAAGATTTGAAAATATCTAAAAGTTTTTATGTTAATTAATCATTTTTGTAGACATACTTAATTGAGATTATTGAATAGAATTTATTTATTGATCCATTATTTATCATAATATAACATTTTAAACTTAAAGGGTATTTTGGTAATAATAGTATATAACATTACTTTCTATTACCTTCAAAACCTTCCTTTACTTTACCTTTGCCTCAAACAAGGTATGGGTTGGTCCCTTCCCTTACTTTCCTTTCCCTTCCCTTACCTTACTTTATGAACCCTTACTAAACTTCATCCAAGCAAGACCTAAGTAAAATTTCATATTGGACTATTTATCATCCAAAAGAGAACTACTAATTTATGAAACAAAACCAAAAGGTTTCAGGATTAAGGTGCTATTGTAACCAGCTTCTTCACTATAGATGCATACAATGAACTCAAACAAATGAAGGATGTAAATAAAACCGACAATTTTTAAGAGCTTAAAGTATCATCTGGCAAAGGTTTTACCTTAAGTAAAATTTCTTATAGGACTATTTATCATCCAAAAGAGAACTACCAATTTATGAACCGGAACCAAAAGGTTTCAAGCTTAAGCTGCTATTGTAACAAGCTTCTTCACTGTACCTTAGACAGTGGATCTTTAGCATGCATTCTTTTACATCTGAAGCACTACATACCAAAAACAGAGGCAAAAAAAATAATTTACCAAAATATTAAGTAGTAAATTGTAGACAAGCCAAGCTATAAAGGCACATCCACAAAAATTCCTCAGAAGTTGCAAAACATACAAAGACTTAACAACTTCATAAGGAAAGAAAAAGCTTTAAATGCTGGCCTTAGAGATAAAACGTTGATTTCATCTGGAAAAACACAATATAGCATAATCCATTAAATCTTGGAAAATGGCAACAAGATAAACTTGCAATCAGAAGTCCAGCACAAAAACATCAGTATAAATTAAGTTACCTTGTAAAAAAACATGTTGTCGAATTTGTTTAAAAAAAATAAAAGTTGGCAATTTCATCAAATAAATAATTATTGCGGCAGCTACTGTTACGGAATGCTAATAGTTATGTTAGAAACTTAACAGGAGATCCTCCTCTTGAACTAAATCCGAAATTAAAGCAAAAAATAAAAAATAAAAATCTCACTAAATCCAGAAAATATACAAGACATTTTTTTAAAAAAAAATTAATAACATCAAACTAATCACTTTATTTTATACCAGAGAAACTCAAACAATCATAACATAAAGAAAGAATATTGAATATGCACCTTGAACTCAGCATTATTTAATATATATATATAACTATGAGCATATCCCACAAATAATGCTGGTAAATTTCTAGTGTTGTTAATAACCAATAATATGAAATATGAAGGATGGTGAATATCAAACTCAAGTGCACATAACTTCACATTGAAGGTAAAGAATATCATTATGTTGGAGAAAGAAGAGAGACTTAAATCATATATTAAAAAACAGGTTTCACGTAACTCAAAAGGCTTGATACATTCACCTCACAAATAACAGCAACAAAATTACAGGAAAAGTCTGCTGATATAGCCACCAAGTAATATTAATGTTGGACAAGTACATATTAGGCCAATATTTTTTGCTATTATCATTAGCTTCCTTTGCAATGTAGATACCAATTGGTTTGATCATTGACTTGAGACTGAAGAAAAACTGCACAATATTAAGTATTGTGCACAACATTATGTTATAAAATAATGACGAAGTTCAAGAGTTTGAATGCATGCAAAATTAATACTAAGTAACAAAGAACAACATGTGCCTTAAAAATTGGTCTACATGAATGAAATGAAATGCAGATTTCATTAACATGCCCATTGTTATATAAAATACAGGATCACAAGGATTGCAGATCAGAAATCATGCATTGTACAGCAGACAAAACTATCCACACATAAATATGGATTATGAAATACTAACATAAAAGACAAAACATGTGCTATTTTCAAGATAAGTCATGATGCCATGAGCATAATTGTAAATAACTAGGATATATACACCACTTATCACCAACATGTGTAAATGAGGAATAAATTGAATGTCATGCTAGAAAGAAAAGGAAATTTAAGATATAAAATTAAAAAAAAAACTTAACTATTATCATATGCACGCAAATGTGACAACATATTCAAGTTGTCACTCCAATACTTTGGTTCATGTTGAGTTTCGCATTAGCCTCATCAATCAAGCTCCGTCATATATCATCAAACAACTTCAATAGATTGAGTCATGGGTCAGGTTCTTGGAGGAATGTTCATTTTTTTTTCTATACTATCTTGATTTCCTTAGGTAGCAAATAATCAGGACAAGCCAATATCCTCACTGTTCATCTAAACTCGATGAAAGTACAAAAATGTTCTCACAACATAGTTCACATAATTATATGAAATGTCCTTAACAAGCATTGCTAACAACCCACTAACATTATAATATTCATGCAAAAAAAAAGAAATATGCCACATATAGAACATTATATACAACAAACCAAGCGATCTACATATGAAAGAATTTTTTGAATCAGTTCAATAGCTTGATCATACACTTATAAGGAGTACCCACCAGTGAGAAGTATAATAAATTGACAACTAAAAAAACTCATTAAAGATTCGATATTATCTAAAATAAATCTGGTGATCAATATAGGGTAGATATTTTTTGAACTTTCAATAAGGCCTCTAGGATAATAATAACTTTTAAGGAATAAGACATACATCAAATATTACAAAAAAAACTCCATAAATATTGTGCTCATATATTTAATATAACATTGAGCATGCCAAGAGGCTAAACCCTAGTGACTGTTTGGTTCACGATAATGTTTTCACATTATTGGCTGCTACATGGTATTCTGAAAAGATTACCATGTTTGGATTAGTGGCGGTAGCAATATTTGATTACCAACCTTGGAATATTACCAAGGAACATAGTAATCATGTTACCACCAAAACAGATGCCTATGTTGGATTACCAAGTGGGTAGTAAGCTGAACATTTTTCTAGACAAAATGCCCTTTGTTTAAAAAATAATAATCTTAAAAAACGACTTACTCTACCCAGTTGATTAAAAATATTATTTTCAGATAGCATTTTTTTGGGAATATCTCCAACTTTGAAAAATTATTTTTGTATTATAATTAATTTTTTTATGTAAAAATTTTATTTTATCTTAACTTTCGGTTTGCTCAAAATTTCATATATAAAGGTATTTTGGGAAAAAATGTACAAAAATTAATTTTTGATGCTATAATTTAATTATTGCAATCACAAATTTTATTTTACCTTAAATTAAAATTTACTCAAAATTGTACATATAAAGGTATTTTGGGAAATTTGGAACATTATTAAGTTGATTACTATATAATATAAGTTCCCAACCAAACATGGTTATCATAAATTACCACAACATTCGTGGGCATATAGCATTCCTAATCTCATTACAAGGTAATATATTATTATTGCGAACCAAATAACCCCTTAAGTGTCGTAGTTATGCTTCTAATTTTACACTAACCAATCAAAATATTAGTTTTTAAATAATATTTAATCTAGTATATTGTTGGCTATAACTGGATCGGTATTTGAGGTTAGCACGGGCAAGTGTGCATAATACATGCAACTTGTGCCAAACAATAAGTTTAAAGATTAATAATGATATTTTAGATTCGTGGGAAAAAGAGTAAAAGTAACTACATTGGGTCCAATAAAAAATTACTACCTTATCCTGTACACATGGTTCAAAATGCTTGAGAAGGCATCAAGAGTTGTTCAAAGGGAAAAGTCCTAATAATTTTAGAAACATGCACTGTGACCAAAAATGCTAAAAAATGAACCATCAATCCTTTCAAAGAAAAAAAATATTTAAAGGAAAAGAAGTTTAAAAAAAAATGGTTGAGAGATAAGAGGAAGAGTAACAAAAGGAGAAAAAAATGCACGGGAAGAAGGCACATAAAGAAGAAAGAAGAGTAGCATAAGAAGAAGAAGAAGAAAATGAAGAAGAAGAATGAAAAAGAGGAGGAAGAGAAAAAAATTACATACATGGGAAATAGAACACTCATAAAAAAGAACATAGCAGCCCATTAAGTCAACCTTAGAACCTCATAGTCGTAAAAATGCTTCTTCTCATCAACTTCGGAGGAATGCAATGATAAATAATCTTTAGCCATCCTAGCCTATTGAAGTTCTACATAAGAATCATCCAATAATCAAATCAAGTTAACAACAACATTAAGCATTAATTTAACATATAATTATTTCCTACATAGCATTGAAAGCTATAAAATTTGCATGAAAAGAAAAGAAGGAAAAGCTATTATAATTCGAAGAAAGAAAGGCATAAGGGCAAGAACAATTGTAGAAAGAAAGACAGAGAAAACAAACCTATTAAGATTGGAATAATAGCCTCCAAATTCACTACTTCAGGGCGCTTCCAATTCGCTTGGGGAGCATCAGGATCTTTCTTTCTCACACATGATGTTATAGCACTGGAGAGAAAGAAAGATTGAGCCGATAGAGGGGTGAAGAACCTTGTCCAGCTCAAGGTCAATGATGGATGAGGGAACTCTAGCATTGCACATCTCACTAGAAGCATCAGGATGAGGTTGGAGTATATGCAACTTAGGCACAACCATGATCTAGGAGATGAAGAAGTGCACGGGCACAAAAATTAGTGAATCAATCGCTAGATTTTATTCAGAACATGAATCTGAAGAATTGAAAAAGTCAAAAACCAATTGAAGCCAAACTAGTAGGTTAAATAAACCAATTCTTCAGTTCTTTTAATGGTTTCAGCTTGGGTTTTACTTTTCTCCCACCATCACACACACATAAAAGACGTTTTAGTCACCTTGTATGGTCGATCCTTAGCCAAAATCTTTGGGCTTGAGCAATCGGTCTACTGCCTTATTCAACTTCACTGTTTCCAAAATTATAGTGGCCCTTTCAGCAACATCTTCAAGCACACCTGCAAGGAATTTTTATTATCATAAAAATGATTATAACAAAAGATAAAAACTATAAAGTATCAAGCCAAAACGCGCATGCCTGCCAATCATTCTAGTAACAAACATTTGATTATTTTCAACAAAACATTAAAACAAACATTGAGAAGCCTTGAAATCCATCACATCTTCGGCAAAATAGCTTGGTTACTATCAGAATCAAGACAACATCTACCAGAAAACTACATTCTAGAGGTCGTTCAAGCTTGTACGCATTTAATCTTATAATGAAGATGGCAAGAAAGGAGAATGAGATTAGGGTTTCTACATCTTCCCATCTCCAATAAAGAATTAGACTGACCCAAACAGTGATCAGAGACAAAACAATAATATAATATTCTCACTGTTAAGTATTCATCTCTAACACGATGGACGGTCAAAATAGATTCCTCTTGCCTTCAAAAGAATATGTTCCCAGTGACACCCTTGTCTCCTGCTCTCTCCCTCATGATGGTACAAATTTTTAGCACAATGAAATAATAAGAAATCAAATGAGAATTGTATGTGCTTGCAGATTTTCAAATATGATGGTTCGAAACTATTTCCCAGAACTATCAACAGTCTTAAGCCACACAATTAGGGGTGGCAATAATCTGTCCGGACCCAAAGGCCCGGTTTTATCTGGCCCGGAATAAAAAGGGTTTGGACATAAGGTTTGTAAATGCGGGCCGGGTTCGGACATGGCTTGGTTGTCCGGATTTAAATCCGGGCCGGGTCCGGACATAGAAATTCGGACAACCGGGCCCTTTTAACCCCTAAAACTTTAAAAGCCCATAACCTTAGGCCCATTTGTTTTAAGCCCATTCTTCTAAAAACTTTAAACATATATTGTTTTTTCTATTAAGACTTAGATTTTTCTATAATTTGAATTGAGTTTTGGATTATTGATGTTTATTTTTTTTACATTTAATGTGAATTAAATTATTTTTGTATAATTTAATATTTGAGCGAACTTAAAAATAGCTTATAGAATTCGGACAAATTTGGACATCCGGACAACCCGGTTTTAAAATAAACCGGGTTTGGACATGCCAAGTTTGTCCGGATTTAAAACAAGGCCGGGTCAGGACACAAGTTTTTCTATTTATATTAGTAGTTGTCCGGACCCGGTTTTGTCCGGACCCGAATTTTTGCCACCCTACACACAATTAACAGAATAAGCAATTGGAAAGCATTCTTTTAACATAAAGCAATAGCCAAAACAGTCAAATGCCTCAGAGAAAGGCCACCTTGCCATTGCCTCCTAATAAAATTCAGCAGTGGCAGCTAAAAAAATACAATCTTTACTTGTGTTCTTATTATAATGCTTACGTTATATCTAATCTTAAAAAAGCAGAGTAATATAGTGATCATGCATTCATTTATTTTCTTAAGGATGCAAGGTATTTAAGGCCTGGTGCAAAAGAGCATCACCTGGAAGTAAAAGAAACTAATTGAGTTTTATCTGTGTATAAAATCTTAAATTCAATGCATTCATCTCTCATCATGTTCACTAGATGTCAATGGGCATAAAGGGACTCTTTATTTAGTTTTGATAACAAAGAGCTCTTTTATAATCAATTCAACTCCAATCCATTCATCGAATTTTATTGGTTATAAATTTCAGGGTAAAGATTTATTTTAACACCATGGCTCGATTGACTTCGATCTCACACCAGATACTTTGTCCAAATGACAAACCAAGTCCAATTCCGAACTGAAATTGAAATTGATTCACCTGGATCAAATTTCAGGATAGAGTTTTAACAAATCCCAAATGTGGTTTGTACATACATAAGCTCAGTTTGATAATATGCTAACAAAGTAACAAGAGCATGGAAGCAAGAACATTTTAATAACAGACTGTTGTGAGTTCAAATGATAATGTATGTTGTCATCTTTTTTCAAGCACCAATTTCTAATCACTTGTAATTTCATCATAATGGTAGATGAGGGTAGTACCTTGAACTTAGGGAACCCAATGATGCATGCACATTCAGCCACCTCTGCTCCAGCGCATTCTGGAAAACACCATGTCTTGGTGTTAGATTTGGTTTAAAAAGGTTTCCAAATTCCAAGAAGATTCAATAAGAAACAAGTTAGCTAGATGTACAATCATGGTTTTCTCAGATAATGAGCAACTGTATTGCAAAACATAATCCCACATTAGAAAGCATTTAAGAGGTAAGTTCATAAATGATATATTTATAAAATACATGAGCCATGAGAAACGCAGTTATGGATGAATGAAGTAAATTCCTCATTCCTCCAGCAATCAGAAGTTGTCCATCAAAATGTGCTTTACCTCCACACTTGAATTAACTTTTTTATTAAGTTATAAGCCTGACCTTCAATTGAACATTCTTTCATAGTATCCTTCCAGTGTTGCCAAGTATAGGAGTTTCTCAGCAACATAAGTTGGATTAAAGGAAACTAAAATAAAAGAAGGTTATTAAGGTTAGTGGACTTGACTAGTTGTCACAATAATCTGACAATCCCACATCAATACCCTTATGGTGTGTTGTTTTAGGGTTCTTTTAAACATGTCTATCCAGTGAAAACAAACGGATTTCAAAAGGATGTCCAATAAGATAACAATAACAAAATATTGAAGAGAATACCGGTACCCCCATCTTTAGGCTTGTACGGGACATCCAAATACATGTCTTGAGAGAATGATAGTAATGCAGAAATAACATAAATATCTCAATGCCTCACATCAAAAAGCCAAGTAATTTGGGTTAAAACTTAATTCGAGTGTAACTCTGTACTATGGAATTCAAGAATGAAAGACAGCATGCATCAAAAATCGTTTTGCACTTCTGGCAAGACTAATTATAGCATGACCACAGATGTTACTTCATCTTTCCACAAAACTTTAAACAAAAAATCAAGAAGATGTAATTATAATAGAAAAAAAGGGAAACAACTGTTATTGAATCAAGGACTAAACAAATGATACATGGCTCCACATCAGGGATGATCAAGCCAATGCCACTAAACAAATGATAAGATTAGGATAACAATAAATAAATGAAGATTTTGAAAAAAAAAAACCAACATATGAAATTTCATTATGTGCACAATAAAGAACGTTAGCATTCTTACATTATCATGGCACCAAAGCAAGATAAAAAGAGAAAAAAGCATTTGATAGTTTTGTTTGAATTATTATGTGTATGCACTTGTCATTTCTCGTAAACCAGCATTTTGGTGAATTAGAATGTGGAGTTTTAATAAGTATGAGGATGCTTTAACACAAACAAAACTACGACCATTTAGGATGCTTCCGCTCATTTTGACCAAAGTAAACATTCAAATTTGGTACATGTAAGATGTTTTGTTCAGAAGAGCTCATTCATTAATTGGACAATTTTTCCTTAATATATACCTTGCAAGTCAGGATTGTAATAGTTTTGAAAGGTAATGGAAAGGCAAACGACTCGAATTTCTGAATAGATTGTTTATATATATAAATAATAAAAACATAAATTTTATGCAGGCTTATATGTAATTATATAATTATGATTGAGCCAATTCTCAAAGGCTATCATAAAGGGGAAAACTCTAATTTTTATGTTAACTTTTATTTTTCAAAATTTGACCTAAATTAAAATAATTTAGAGATATGATAACGAATGATTATATTGAGCTCACTGAAGCTCGGATTTGGTCCTTTAAAGTATTTTTTTTTCCATAGGAGAGATTAATTTTATCAATTAAAACAAATATTTTAAAATTAAAATTTTCAGGGTTTTAAAATAAATATTTTAAAAAAAGACCACCCTTGCCTTTTAACATACTGTACCGCTAAACTTCCATCCCTCAGAACTACTACCATTGCTACATCCAACACCGCCGGACTTTCTACGACTATCTGCCTTGTATCTTTTCCCAAAACTTTACAACCCGTGCTCCCAAATAGCACTCCATATACCTTCTTATTGCTCCATTAAGAATTAATATCTCAATTTTATAATTTTATATCTCAATTTTAAAATAATAAATAAACATGTAATTATCATTGATCCTTTTCTAGATGGCTCAATACTGCGCTCAAGCATTCCACAAATAGTCAAGCTATACCCTGCCTCATTACTCCACTTGGATTAAACATTATAAACCCCATAAAATTATCCATTTTGTCTTGTTCCTCTAGCTAGCTTAACTTCTAGTTTATTGATGCATGACCTGTTCACAATAAATAAAATCTATCCAAACCAACTTCAGAAAACTAACTACCCTACCACCAAATTATATCATGTATCTCTACTTGCTACAACAATAAAATTTTAATTATAATTTCAAATTTTTATTACTCAACTAAAGTTGCATTCATTTTATATTATTCTATTCCAAAATAGCAAATCTTTAACCATTTAACAATCCTAGACGGATCACATTTTCACCTTATTACCTCATCAACATCATGGACTGCTATCTCACCTTATTATCTTGCAAAGTCAACCACTCTATCCCTCACAACATATTAAGCCAAACAATTAAACACTTCATTATAACAACTTATGTCCCCACAGTTAAAAACTCCATTATTCCAACCTTATTTCCGCATAGTGAAAAAGTCCATTCTCCCCAACTTAATTCCCCCCACAAGCACTACATCCTCCCCACCTTGTTTCCCCACAAAAATGCTACGCCCTCCTCACCTTATTTCCCCGCAGATTTAGCACACCATCAATCTCATGCATGCATGTTTCCATTGCTATATATACAAACGAAATCTAAAATAAATAAATAAAATAAATAAAATAATAATAAAAGAAGAACATACAAAAGATTGCTTCTTCTGCCCCAAAACAAACGGTTGAATTCCTCCTCATCCCCAGGTTCTTCTACATGCCCGCCATTTATCATCAATATCTTAAAAATAAAAAATCAAACATATAGTCTAAACTTAAAAAAAAGAACCACAAAGCAAACCATAAAAAATATCATTCGCTTTCATCTAAATCAAATCCAGTCTTTGGCCCTCAATTTCCAATTCCTTATTCAACTGATACCCAGTTATTTACAAACTTGTCCTACACACTAAATTTTAAGATACTAGTGCATAGAAATGCTTACATTTTATGTCATTTGTAAAACCAACTATATTGACCAAAGTTTATGTCATTTGATAAACCCCAAACTAATAAATTTAAAACAAACCAAGTCAATCATTTAACCAAAATACTTGTTGCCGAATGTTGAAACCAACCAATAATTAAATATCTAGAAAACTACCATTAACAATAATTGCAAATTCAAAAAACACTTACACTTTTAACCCAAAACTGTTCGCCAAATTACCCACAAACACTTAGAAATATTCATTAAATGTATAACAAATAGTTGGTATTACAAGAAACATTAACTTGTATAATATACTCTGAATTTGTGGCTATAATAATCCTATTTCTTGCAAAACTAGCATGTCAATTTCCTCTCGTTTAAAAAATCGTCCGATCTAAGTATGTTTATTTTATTAATTATTGATGCAAAATATTTGCAATTTGGGAACACTCTGGTTTTGGATATTCAGTGTTTTCTTCAAAAATCTTTTAGTTTCTTTAATTATTGTGCACATTATTAAGTATATCAAAAGAAAAACAAGGATTTAGTTCAATCTTTTGACTTCAAGAATTACAAAGGACAAACCAATAAAAAAACCATTTAATTCAATTCTAATATTGTGATTGATATGTTTGTGGTAAGACAAATGTGAATAATGATTTTTATTTCTCTTTGTAACAAAGTTAATTACATAAATTATTAAAAAAATTGAGCTATCAAATTTATCAAATTTGTTGATTGGTATCTAAAGCAAATATTAAGAACATAAAATAACAGGAAATACCAAATTACTACGAATAAATAACTCAATAGTGCTTCGCGACTAGATATTGCATGCAATCTCCCTTCTGTCACCTTCCTTATAAAAACAAACTAACTCAATAATCATCATGGGTGGGAAAAGAAGGCAGAATTGATCACAAACAACTGAAAAGGTTAAATATATTGATATTCTCTTCGCACATAATGATTTAATATTATATGTGAAGAATGCCCAGCTATAATAAAACATCAATTTACGTATCTTTTTAAAGCTTGTCATTTTCACCTTTGTTCAACATTAAATGGCGTGGTTAACATGTTAGACATTAAACATGTGGTATAAGAACATCCCAAAGGTGCAAACAAATCACACATTTAGGTTTTTATCACATATACAGATTATACAGGTTTTTAACTAATTAAATATTTGAAGTAGCACTTAAGTCCCTAGAAGCATACACACCTATTTAGATTCAGCACAAAACACACAGATTCCTTTACCTAATAAATACATGAAATAAATCCTAACCACACACACACAAAAGATATACACTTTATTAAAAAAAAACTAACTTTTTTAAATAATAAAATATCAATAATTTATTTAAAATTAATTTTGAAAGGCCAAATTAAAGACTTTGTAACATACAAAATTTCAAGGGTATATACAAAAATTATATAGGGGGTACACTTACTGAACAATTGGCGCTCAAAATTTAAATTTATATCATAAAATTTGATTTAATTAAACTAATAATCACAATTTACCTCTTCAGGTAATAGATGATAGTAATAATAAAATAATAGATGATAGTTAATTAACCTATTTTGTTTAGCAATGAACAAAACAATATAATGGCATGGTCACACCCTAAATGACCATATATTATCCAATATGGTGCTAATATGGAATTATTATGGTACTGATGTTCTAGTGTAATATATATTGCCGCCATATTATCATAACATGGTACTATTTGGACCATATTGACACCAATGGTCCCTTAATAATATGACAATATGGTGATATTATAATGGTGCCAATATTATGCATATATCCAGGCGCAAATAGATACTAGGTACATATTATAGCTATATGGTCGCCATATTATAATCACCAATATAGGACCATATATCCCATATTGGTCCCATCTTAAGGACTGTATTAAATATTGCAACACATTGTTATAATATAGCTATGACTAAATAATATGGTCCATATTGGCACCATCCTATGGTACCATATGGTCATACCAATATACAGTATGACACCACATATTATAGCATATACCATATTATACACCATATTACAGACCATAAGGTGCATAGTTGTATTGGACCATAATAGTAATATCGCACCAACTAGGAGTATATGGTCCATACATATGGCACTATAAAACCATATTATCATCATATACTTATATATGGTGCCAATATACTAATATATGGTGGTATATGATGATAATATATATGGTGCTAATATGGTCCATATGGACCACAGGCTAACATACTCTATGGTGCATATATGCTAATAGCATATAGTGCCATAATATGCATATATATTAGGATAATATGCATATGGTCGGTCCATATTATCTTATACTAACATGCTATACTAATATGGTGACCAATATTAGGATATGATCCACTGCTAATGTGCCATGGCATAGTCACCAACACTAATGCATGATCCATAGCTAATATGTCATGTAATAACTGATAATATATTGGCACCATATTACATTATACTTATATGGGGCTATAGGTGTATATTGGCACCATATTGGTGACTATGGACCATATGATTATCTATATCATGCTAATATGGCACAATATGGTGACAATATTATGGTAATCCCAATATGCTATGGGCCATATGCCAATAGTCACTGTATAGTCACCGTATTACCAATATGAATAGCCCAATATGTTATGTGCTAGTAGTCACCATATTGTGAATATGATTATCCCAATAATGGGATAATATAATGGTGAGACAACTATCCAATATTTCCATATTTGTCATGTTAGTAGTCAAATCACCATATTAATGACTATCCATGTATGGTGACGATATGCTCCACATCATGCCCCAATATGGTTTTTCCAGTTGCTGATGCACGTGGGACATCCGAGCTAATGGAGCAGTATTCTCTATCAGCTTTCTATTTGTTAGGATTTGTATGGGATTGATCATATATGATAGAACTTTGAATGAGAAATTGAACATTACTTGATGAACAACTTTATGGCAGTTTACTCAACAAAGAACACTCTGAAAACCTTTCAACAGAAGACCTCAAACCAAACACCAAAAACATGGTATGGATGGCCTGACCACAAAATACCACTAATGAATTCAAGCACACATTATTTCCCATAACAAACAATACAATTAACCATTGACATCAGAACATGACCTATCACTTCCCACAAATCTAATACACTTTTTCACCACCATCACTCCAGTTTTACTCATCCTAAGAAAGCAAACAAACACAATGATTAGAATAACAAAATAACCCATAAAAGAGAAAACCCTAAAGATTGGATTTGTTATTCAAGTATTACTCAGTTAATAATGACAGATGACTGATAGAGAGATCCATAGACAACTTGATAACAGGTGACCATCAAGAAAGGCTAAATTGGTTAAAGATATCAAAGCAAGGCATATTACCTTCCCGAAATCCCTCGCCGGCGTTGCTTCTCTCCACAACCCTGAACACCCTCTTCAAATCACACTGCCCATGAGTCCCTGATGCATCCCCTGAGTGTGCACTCTAATCAAGGTGGCCACAAGCCCCAAAGCATGGTGAGAGAAAAATGACAGAAATGAAAAAGCAAGTCATGGCAAGGAATTTATTAGGATTTTTTTATAGCTTGTTTATAAAATTTATATTTACTAATGAAGTGAATTTATATAAATTATAAGGTTTGATAAATTTATATGGTTCAATCATATCTAAATAATATTTAATAAAAAATACTAATTTGAACAATGTGGTTTCACTACTCATGCCACCCTAAATTTATATTAAAAACTTTATTTTACACTAATCATAAGTTAAACTAGATACTCTGGTGGAATTTTTTTAATTTTTGAAAACTATTTATTTTAATAAGAATTTAAATGAAAATTTACTCATAAAAAAGACTAAATTTTAATCCAATTAGTGATTCAAAGCAGATTCATCTCAATTAAGAATGAAACAAAACATAGAAACAGATTAAATACAACATGAATTCATAAATAAGAAAAAAAATATCAAACTTAAAATGCTACAAAAACAATCACAAAATCATCAGGGGCGACAAATGGTTTTAAAGCCTATGGTTTAGGGTTTGCAATTTAGGGTTTTAGGGTTTAGGATTCACGGTTCGAAGGAGCAATTTGGGGAAAAGCATGGATGTACCAGAAGGCTTTGCAACCTTAGGCAAAAGCATAAAGATAGGATGTACCAATCCTAAGAGGAATTCAAGGTTTGTCCGCCTCTTCCCATGTTTCTGATCTTTTTCCTTGAAATTGTATGATCTCACACCCAAAACAAAAATAAAAAATTAAATCCTTATTCTAGAACCCATGAATGCAGAGTGATATTTTGAATGTGTTGAACAAGGCATTATACCCTAGACACAATTCCTAGGCAAGTTGCGAGATCAATCCGAAATAAGGTTCCTCATCTTGTTAATGCAAAGGCTTGCAAACTAGTTCAATCCCTTCACATTGAAGATTGACTGATTGCTCTTGCAAACAAAATCTCTTCATGATTAGGCCAATCGGATATTCAGATCTCTTGAGATCCAACCCGATCTTTGCAAAGAAAGAACTTGCAACTTGGAATGAAAATTATTTCAAGTACAAGAAGAATCTAGTGATATTTGAAACAATGCCACGAATTCAACTAAAATGAAAGAATTTGATTCAAAAGATGAGAAATCAAGATATCTAACGTAATTTTGTGAGCCCTTGCCTCAGAGGTGGTAACTGTTTGAAGATGAGGTGGTGGTGACGCATTTCTCGCACAGAAGAGCCAACGGCGACCAATTGAGAAAAGAAGTAAGAAGAGCAAGGTTGTCACAGGCGCAAGGCGCATCTAGGCGCAAGGGGTCCTGGGGCCTAGGCGCAAGGCGCAGGCGCGCGCCCGATTAACACTGGGCGCACTAGTTTCCACTAAAGAAAATTGAAAAATTAGAAATATTTGCACTAAAGATTAATTTGTATTAAAGTTTTAAAATGTTCTAAAGAATAATATCATAGAAGACGATCAGACATTAGAAAAAAAAAACGTACATAATAACATGAAAAATAATCTTCAAATATATAATACAAAATGCAATAATATGATATAATGCATGTATATAGTCAAAATCCTAAATTGTATAATAAAATCTAGATTTTAGTGACTATCATCAAAATCATCAAGTCCATCATCATCCAACATCATCAATTTCCTCTTCAAATTTATCATTCTCTTCATCTAAATAGTGGATTGGCCCGAAGATGAGAGATGAGGTCTTGATTCTACTTGGTTGGTTGTGTGTTAATCACCCTAATTTTAAACGGCTCTGATTGTATGTTGGCCTTTTTTTTTAATCATCAAAGACGTGTGGATAAGATTAAAAGTTAAACTAAATATTTTAAAAATAACCAAATAAATTTGTTGATGTTACGAAGGCACGCCTAGGCCCACACCTTGAGCCTTGTGCCTAGGCTCAAAGGCGCACGCCTTTGTAACAGTTCCCGCCTAACACCTATAAAGGCGCAATCTGTTGAGCCTTGAGCCCGAGGAGCCCAAGGCATGCCTGACAACTATGAAGAAGAGAGGAGCTAAAACAACAATCTCATGTAGCTTTTGCTAGAATTATATTTATATTTTATAACTATATTTATGATTAATATATTATTACAAATGCAATTGCTTTAATAAGCAATATTAATAATAATTAAGCTTTTTTTTTGTAAAACCTCATGTTAAAATAAAATTCATAATTAATTTTTTGCAAATTAATAAATGCAAAACAAAGATGAATTTTTAACAGCTTTTCTAGTTATTTATGAGATTTTTTTAAGATCTATGCCAACTCTCACGGAATTAAATTGTTGGTATATTAGATATCTATATTGATGGATTATGATAAATTATTAAAGTAAGATACATTCAATTGAAGAAAATATATTTAAATATTTGATGCATTTAATAATTATAAAGTTTCGTTGATTACCATATATAGCTAAGAAATTGGACAGATTTTATAAATAAGTATCAATGGCAATATTTACACCAACGGAAAAATGTGTTAAAATCTTCGATTAACTCTTACATATAAAATGTAAAAATAGATTACTCTTATTAATATAATATATCATATATTTTTAATTTATGCACCTTAATGTGGTTAGCTAAAGCTATGCAGTTCAAACTAACTTGAAAATTTTGGTTTCTTCATTAATGTTCATGTCGAATTTTAATAAGCACAATAATGATTCCCTTGTGTTTTATTATTCTTTTTTTTTTTTTAATAAGAGGGCCTTCGGTTCAATGGCACCCACTCCACTAAGGGGGTGTTCATTTCGGGGAAAATGGGGAGAAGTGGGGGAAGTGGTCCGACTTCCCCACTTTTGGTGTTTCGTATGAAGTAGATTTTTAACTAAACCCACTTCAGTATGTTTTTTACTAAAGTGGGAGGAAGTTAGTCAATCTATAAAAACTCATTTCCCCTTACTTTCAAGTCTTTTTTGAACCCATAGAACTCCACCCAACATCTGAATTCTCCAATTCTATTTTCACTTTCTGACAAATGAACACCAGAAGTGCTAGAAGTAATATCACTTCCCCCCACTTCCCCACTTCAAATCACTTCCCCCAAAATGAACGTCCCCTAATAGGAGTATTACATGAACTATTATTGCTTTGGGTTCGGAATGTATCGCAGAGGCGCAAAAAATGATCTTTGGATGTGAGCGTGGGCTTGTAGCCGAATCCCCATGTTTACCAAGTGAGTGCTTAAGAACTGGACAATCAATTCCCAACGTTGTGCATGCCCTTGATATGTGACTTGTCCATTTTTGTCAAAAAGGAGGAATTTAGATTTTGATCTTCCATTATTCAGTATTTTGTTTCTCTTGTATAGTATTCAATTTAAAAAACTAGATTACTCAAAATTTTTACGATATTATTTTGTGTTAGGTTGTATTCACTATGAATGCATAAATAGATCATCAAAATAATAATAATAATGATGCAAATATCTTTTTAATTTTGGTCTTTATTTAGGATTAAAGGCTTAGGGTTGAAAGGTTTTGGGCTTAGGGCTTAGGGTTTTGGGGTTTAGGTAAAATCAGGTAAAATATCAACCAGATGCAAAATCATACTAGCACATGTTTACCAACATATGAATTTCTTTTCTTAGTTTTTAAACTTGAGAGGCCAACTGTATACCATATCTTCAGTCTATAAGCACGTAACCCATAAATTATACGCCCATATGGTTTATATAATAACTTTACTCAATCCACCCTTCCCTCATCAATTCCAATAAGAGGCTATGAAACATGTGCAACTACACATAAGCACATTTGTTGTATAGTTTCTTTGGAAAGAAAGTATGAGCAAAAACCCAAAAAATAGCATAGAATAAAGCTATATGAATAAATTAGACACCCAAATGAGTTGTTATCCATCTAACTGCCTTGAAATATGATCTTAAGGAATGCTTATTATTCATTTGGAAATGCCATATGGGAAGTTGATTTTATACCAATAGCATTACTCAATAGCGTACCCGCAAAACATAGAGAGAAATCAAAGGTACAACATACCCCAGGAAGTGATTGTTCGAAGTAGCTAGAGGTGATAAGGTTCCACACAAAGGGAATTGTCATACAATAAAACATAAAATTCTAAATGTTATCTGAACAACATAAAGTTGAAATGCAAATATGTATTCTCAGTTCCATTGAGCAACGCGCAAGGGTATAACCCGTACATACACGGATATATATATATATATATAATTTGACAAAAACAATACCGCATAATGGTCCCAATATAGGAAGATCCACAGCATAAGACACCAAAGAGGCTAACACACATAAGAGGGCTTTGTTTCCCTATTGTGTATGAGTGTGGTGGGTTAGGTATTGCTAGACTGAAGCATAAGTGTCTTGTTGTTTTGACTAATTAAGCAATAAACACAACTTCTGAGATAATTGAATAAACAAAATAATGCATGGTTGTCAGCTACATAATCAAAGAATCATCAAGAATAGAACTTCATCAACTTCATCCGTATAGTTGGTCAATAAGCATATTTGACAAAGAATAATCTACGACGATGATAACACTTGGTTTTAAGATAACGACAAATGCAAGTTCTATCCCGTGATACCAGGTTATATCACAGATTGAGGGAATAATGTTCAAATAGTACTAAGCTCACAAACAACTGAATATTAAAATTATGCTAAAGTAATGTAACTTCGTGATATAGCCCCTGAATAAATAACAAATTGGATTGTTATTTGACAATGCAATGAAGAGAATCATCTAGAACAGAAGTCCATTAATGTAAGTAAACAATCATAACTAAACAATCTAGAAGTTGGTAGATAGATTTAAAAAGAAAAGTGATCACATTCTATAGCATGATCACCTAAAGACACACAAGAACAACCATTGATACCATATATGTAAAGTTTATGATGCTACAATCATAACATATGATCTACCTAAGACCAAAAGCAAGCCAATTATCATTTATCAAGGAATATAAATTATTTTGTGGCATATATGCATATTCACATTAAATTGGTAGTTTAATCAATGGCTTGTATATGCTTGGAGAAATGTACACTCAGTTGGAGCACAATGTCATAGATCATGCTAATAGGTACAGTCATAACATGACGCAAATAAGAGCCATGGGTGGCCTACTCAATAAAATTAATATTTGACAAATGACAATGACTTATTCAGATTGCAATTCTTATGACAACTATACCTAGCAGTGATAAGAGCAAGATATGTGGCAGCTGAGGGGAAAATCTGCAATAGAACATAACCTCCAACAGGTATCATAGAGAGGCCTTTGCATAATCGAGTAAGTCCTGAGAACAAGTTACTACCCTGAAATATAAAAACATATGTATCAGGTTAAATCAATGAATCAAGATCCATTTATAGCTAAAGTTTTAAAATAAGTTTCTCCAATGCACCCTCCATATGAGAAAAGAAAAATATGCCGTACGATTGGATAAATCCAACCTTTTTTTTTGTGGCTCAATTGGAAGAAATTGAAAATAACAAAATCAGCATGCAAGATTGTGTGGCAATTTATGCTCCAACCCACAAAAACAAAAAAATTTATAGCAAAAATTTTTAAGTTTATAGTACTTTGTATTTCTAGCATTCTATCAAGCAATCAAGTGATTCTACTTATATAAAACTATGCTAAAGAGATCAGTTCTTTCTCTGGAGCCAAATAAGGAAATAGCTATGGAACCTAACTTGATTTGATCAAACCAAGTGAAAAACAGGTGCAACTTATAGGATTTAGCCCATGAACATAAATGATTGTGGCATCTTGAAAGCTATTGAGAATTTAAAACTTAATAAAGACCCAAGGCATTTTGGATATGAATGTTTTGTAATCAATAAAGGACATATCTAGTGTACACTAAGTCACTAAACCGTACGTAAACATTGTCCAGCATGCAATTAACTTATTCAATTGTCTAGTTAAAAAAGGGCGATGAATCAGACAGAGGCAAAGTTTATCAAAACAAACAAATGGTGAAAGATCAAATACAGGACGAAGGCAAACTAAAAACCTTAACAAACATAGCAATAAACCATTATTATTGGGGTTTTCTGCAGTTGACTTTCAGATGATATAACTCGACATACAAGCAAAGTTCTTCAAAAGGCATGCAGTAATGAAGATATAAAACAGGAGCTGTAAGGGTAACTTAGAACAACAAATGGAATCATGAGTTATAGGTGCTCCAAACCCTAAAAGCAAAAACAATATCTAATGCCATAGAACTGTTCTTGAGAGAATGGATAATCCAACATGTTAACACAAATCCTAGACAAGAAAAAGAAATGTTAAGAGGGTATACTCAACAAATGGAATCAAGATTGGGAGAGAAAACCCTACAAACAAGAACAATGTCCAATACCCCTTTGTTCTACTCCTTGAGAGAATAGATCAAGTCTGCAATCAAGATCAAGACATACAAACAAAACCCTAATCAAGAAAAGGAAAAGATAGCATAGAAACACTAACAATCAATACAATAAGTCATGATTTATAGAGTTTTGTGCAAAAATTCACAGCACCTTCTACATAAAACACAATCTAATAACCCATTGCTCTATTTCTCAAGAAATGGATCAAGAGTCCAATAAAAATCTAGACATAAGAACATAAACCTTAATGTAGGAACACAACCCTACAAATAAAAACCGATCTCATACCAACAGTGGACATGGAACTAAGCTTAGGCTCAGTTCGGTGATAATATGGATTCAAGATTCTAATATAGATCCAGGCATGAGAACAAAAAAGCGAATCGAGAAAAGAGAGGGAAAGGCCATGAGGAGATACAAGAGTTAATGTTGAACCCTAAGAAAAAAACACATAATTCATAGTTAAATCACAGTCAAACCATGAAAACAAGAACTAATCAACCATAGAACCAAGATCGGAATCTAAAACCCAAGCTTACCAGATCTTTCTTGAAACCAATGGATCAAAACGTAGATCCAGATGCATAAATTCAAGCAAGAACCCTAAATCAAGAAAACAAAGGCTAACGAACTCGGGAATCAAAGCAGTTCTTCTTACTCACTCCTAAAGGTTGGTGTTGGGATGAACTGCTACCCATCATCGCCGCCCCGATCTCCACAGTCCACAAGAGCGCGATCTCACAGGGTTGCAATCTCTTTTACGGATTTCTAAATAGGAGTTGTTTTAGAAAAGTCTTTATTCAAAAATAGATTTTTAAATACAGTGAGGTAGCAGGGTAACTTTAGTTAACAGTCCTTGACATTTCCATTTTGAATCTCTGATCATTTTGGTCCCTTCGATTATTTTTTTTTACGTCTCTCCATTGTAAATATAAAGAAATGTTATGTATGTGATTTTTCTTACAAAAACAAATTAAAATGTTTTGTATTTTTAATATTTTGCTTGTGGACATAGATATGTTTTTTATAATAATATCTTCTTGTAGATATTATATGAGTTTTTATTTTTGTCTTGTTTAGGGTTTAGTGTTTTAGGGTTTAAGTTTTAGGTTCAAAAGGCGTGTGGTAATGGCTATATAAAACAAGAGCTACGAGGGCTAAGTTAGAAGCCTTGCAATCAATAAAATAATCACAGGTTATAAGTGCTCCAAACACTAAAAAATGATCTCATGGCTGTTTCACATGTTAAATCAAAATTAATTAGCTTTACACAAAATTTCATAGTAAGCCCCAAAAACAAGGATTGTAATCAAGATATAGACATACAAACAAAACCCTCATCAAGAAAAGGGAAGAATAACATAGAAATAGTAACAATCAATACAGTGGATTATGATTTATAAAGTTTTACGCACAAATCCACATCTTCTAAATACTCCATTGATCTATTCCTTGATAAATGGATCAAGAGTCAGATCTCAATCGAGACATAAGAACAAAAACCTCAATGTAGGACCACAACCCTACAAATAAGACCTATCTCATACTAACAGCAGCCATGGAAATAAGCTTAGGCTCAGTTCCTTGAAAAATGAATCAAGCTTCTAATCTAGATCCGGGCATGAGAACAAAAAACAAAATCGAGAAGAGGAAGAAAAAAGACAACAAGAGTTACAAGGGCTAATGTAAAACATCTCTGTCTCTTGACTCCTTAGTGTTTAATAGAAGTTCTTATTCAAAATGGCATGTTATAGTCGGCAAGATAGGATAGTAAGATTACTTAACATCCTTTTTCAATGACAATCATTTTACTGAGTCCCTCTACTATAAGTAGAAATAAAACATAAATATATGATTTTCTTGTAAATTTAAGAGAAACACTGCTCATAGTATCATTATCCTTTTCGTCTTCATTATCATCCATGTCATATTCACTATCGTATTCGCGACCATCATCATCTTCTTCTTCATTATCATCATCCTCATTGTCATTGTCTTCACTAGCATCCTCATTATCGTAATAAAAATAATCATAATCATCATAATTATCATCATCATAGAAAAACATAAATATATGATTTTCTTGTAAATTTAAGAGAAACACTACTCATACTATCATTATCCTTTTCGTCTTCATTATCATCCACGTGATATTAACTATCGTATTCGTGACCATCATCATCACCCTCATTGTCATTGTCTTCGCTATCATCT